>NC_134402.1:35422023-35434523 GCF_038048845.1 Mixophyes fleayi
TCTTCCTCCCATGCAGCAATGTGAAATGATTGCTGCGCTCTTGCAGAGAATCTCTTCCTTTAGACAGAGCAGAAGGCAATCATTGGAGTGAACGCGCATCAATACGCATCATCCGGGCGCACTGCAACCATCTCTAACTGCTTCCTTTGCCACCATCAGGGGGGGGGGGGATTGGAGCACTCAGTCAAAATGCCTGATGACTCCACGGAGAACCAGGGCTCTACCTCATCCAGAGTGTCGTCCTTCTTTATCGAGAATTTACTGGGGACCGAGACTAAGGACAAGAAGCGTGCTGACCCAGAGGATGGGCACACGGTGCAGCCAATTGGGCTAGCTGGCAGCCATTTCAACTCAGTTTGCTGTCAGGTCTCTCCGTATAACTACAGCTCCCACGGAACCTATCCACTTAGAGAAAACACCATTGAGTGGTATAAGAGAGCGCAGTCCACTTACATAGGATGTACGAGCCCTGAAAGTAAGTGTCTGCACTTTACTCATTCTTGTAATTGTTGTGACCAATCTACCAGTTCCTACATTATGGCTTCCTCTTAGGAAAATATGGACGTTCTAGGAAGCCATGCTCTAAATTATGTTGAGTGTTCCACATAATAGTAATAATAATAATATTATTAATAATAATTACTACACAACTGTTGCACCTTGAGCTTGCAGTTACAACGTATTTGTCATAACAGTCAATTATTATGCGATTATATATAATATGCTTTCAGGTTTATTATACACTTAGAAACCTGGAACCCTGCATTTAGGGGCTATCTATGTGCTAATGATTTAACCCTATTGACCCTGTGGAGGCTGCCATCTTGGATAGCAATCTAATGTAGGCCCAGTTAAAAAGAGTTCTTTCCACAATAATGATGCACATGTCTTAGTACATACATTAAACATGTTATGGTACACAGAATTGACCCTCCAGATGACATCCGCTATTTAAGAATTTAAGTCGATAAAAAGCAATCAGTATTGATAAATAGTGTTTAAATGGGCTAGTTCTCAGATCTACCTAATCAAGAGATACATATCGCTTGACAGATAAAGACGTAATTCGTCTTAAAGTACATTAATCGGATTGACTTGTGACTGCAACGTCGACATTTTTATATTAACTATATATATGTCGTTGTAAACAGCAAGTTTATACCTCCATACAGAACGTATTGTCTATACAGTATGATAGATGTTTATCGGGACTTTGAGGCCTATTCTTGTTTAAATACAACATGTATCAAATTCAATAAAATATCAATATATGTTGGAAAGCTAGTAATAAGAATTGAGTATTCAAAGTATTAAACAATGTTTTGGCTGGTCTAATATCTATAGAATGAACACAACGGGCATCAGCGTATACAAATATTGTATTGTACTTGATATTTACTTATGTTACTGCGATTATCGGCTATTTGTATTTATTGTTATATAAATATATGACGTTCAACATTTGATATTATAAAAATAAGGGCGTATAGTTTGGAAAATGTCTAGACAGCAGACAATGATCATATAAGAGTTATACATATGGGAAATATCTTTAAGCCATTGACTAATTACAGGCAATAGCTGTATGCTATTACATAGTACTTCTTACCACTTTTTAAATGCAGTGTAGGAAACATGTCAACAAATTGTTTAATTGACCATATTGTGTGTTACATATTAACATATTTTAAAACATATTGCTATATAACGTTATCTAATGTCTCCCGAATGTATTAAAGTGATCTTCTCTGGTAAATCCTATCCCAGTACAATACATGGACCCTGTATCTGGAAGCTCCGCCCTTTCATGCTACCTGTCACAACTTACAATATAAATTCGGCTTGTCACAGCAATTTTTTTTTTAAAAAAAAGCAAACTGGTCAACTTTTACAAATTAAAGCCCAGTATTCCTCTTAAAGATAATATTCAATAAATAAAAATTAGCTCATTGCAACTGGCCTCAAAACTATCTATGATACATATATACATATATAATTGGATATAATTGTAATGGGTAATTAGAAAATGTAAGTAGACGATTGTGTGGCTTTAAAAAGCCACCCAATATATAAGTTTCTCGGTCTTAGAAATATGCATTTATTCGTGTAGTGGATTATGACTTTTAAATTGGATATAAACAACCACTCTCTGACTGTTGTGGAACTACAATTCCCAGCATAGTCTGCTGGCTTCTGCCTGCCAGGGCATGCTGTGACTAGTAGTTCCACGACAGCTGGATAGCCGGAGATGATTCAACCTGCTTTAACCCCTTCCACCCCTGTCTGCAACAGCAGCTGCGGAATGGTTGCTCCTTGTGCCCAGTAATTACGGGGAGCAGAAAGTAATGTATTGATCCATTTATCCCTAGTGAGATGAGGACATTGCTGGTGTGCTCTGCTGGGTTACCAGCCTGTGATAAATGTGCAATTAAACCTGCTTTAGTGTTTTCTAATGTCTTGTTCGCCCTCTCATTCAGCGAGCGATAGAGATTCTCCTGAGATCTCGGAAGGCGCAGAGAGGCAGCGCAGAGCGTACAGAAAGCGCAGTGATGGCTCAGAGGACAAGAGAGAGGACTTCCCATGTAAGGAGGACGACAAGGCTGAGCAGGACTCAGACCAGAAATCCTCCCGCAAGAAGAAGACCCGCACTGTCTTTAGCCGGAGCCAGGTCTTTCAGTTGGAGTCCACTTTTGACATGAAGAGGTACCTGAGTAGCTCTGAACGAGCCGGGCTGGCAGCTTCCCTCCACCTCACAGAGACACAGGTTAAAATTTGGTTTCAAAACCGGAGGAACAAATGGAAAAGGCAACTTGCTGCTGACCTGGAGGCCGCCAACATCTCCCATACAACCCAAAGGATAGTAAGGGTCCCTATTCTGTACCATGAGAACTCTCCTTCCAGCTCATTGGGGTTCAGTCTACCACACATCTCCCCTCCATTGGTTAGCTTTTCCAGTGCTGTCAACTACCCCCTTGCCACTTTCCCCAACTCAGTGCCCTTTATAAGATCGCAGATGACTGGACTTGTCTGAGAACTACAAAGCGATTGGACTTTTTATCTACCTATTTTGTATTTTACTGCATATCGCTACTTACATAATACTTGATTTTATGCATTACATTTAAAACGTGCAATAACGTTGACTTGGGGATCACTGCAAAAAAAAGAGGCCGCAATTAAACTTTTCTCTTTTGTACTTCCAAAGACATGCTTGTAGTTTTCTTCTTCTATTTTCTTTTGTTATAATAGGTATTTCGTTTTAGTTTGAGGCACACAAATATTAACAAGGGTTTACAAATGGCATTGTCAGGGCGCTGGCAATAGGCATGGCTGCGCTATTTAGAGTCTCCTAATGGAAAACACAGCGTTAATTGCTGGTGAGATTACCCCTAGTAATTCAGCGTAATTCTATATATTGACTAGTTGCGCTACTGTTTGTAGGAAGGTATGAAAAGTCACTATCGATATATAATTTTGTTTCAATGTTACATTAAAGCAAACGTTACTTTACCAAATATTTCTTAAAACTATTTAGTTTCTATTTTACTGTTAATCGAGACAATAATAATAACAGGTCCTCATTTAGAGTCGGACGCAAAGTCTGTTTTAGGCGCAAGTGTCCAAGATGCAGGCGGATTTGGTGCTTTCTGCACATGTATGATAGTGTTTTTTTGTTGGATGCGCCTAAAACGGACTTTGCGTTTGACTCTAAATGAGGTCCATAAATGGTGTATACAAGTCTTCTTCCATTACAAATGTTAGTCTGTCTAACCTTAAGGCAGGTTCAGTCCCATTAACAAGTTGATTAGCTAATGCCAGAGCATTTTCAGCATTAATTCTAAATTAATAAAAAAACAATCCAGTTTACGATCCATACACATGTTTCACAACACTTAGGTAAAAACTGTGCTACAAAGAAAAATATAGACGTATATACTTGAAGTAAGTAAACCAATCAGAAATAATACAAAATAATTATTTATCGTGAGTTCATTAAAAGTGGAGATTTTTAAACTGTCATCTTTAAAAATATGTAGAGTGAAAAGTGATTTCAAAATTATGGCACCATGAAGAAAGTTTCCGTGGATTTTTTGGAAGGTGTATAAGCTGTGTTTGGGCAAACATAGATATACTGAGTGATCTGCAATTGTACAAATGAACTATGCTGTAACCTGTCAGGGATACACGTACTCCCTGACCTGTCAGGCATCAGAGGTTAATTAGGGCTAATATAATTCAGCTTTACACCGAAGGGGAAAAAAAGAGCATATATATGACGTGCGTAAAAGCAAAACAACGCAACTTGCGCTTTACTGAACCAACTTGTATAAAATAAATACCACGCATTTGAATTCTCCATGTTTGCCAACGGCATTCGTTTTACCTAATCTCTCCTATTTTGCAAGTTCGTAAAGTGCCGTACATAGTTTATTATTTTAAGGTGAGCCTTCTTCAGCAAAGGCGAATTACGCCTTGAGAAAAGCGTTCTTATGAGTATAAAGCTCTGTATAGTGTTTTAAAAAGAGATTTGACAAAGTAGCCTAAACCGTTTCTTTGTTTATTTGAACTGATGATATCACAGCTCATACTGTGAAGGCGTCAACTATAAAAAAGAAAAAAGTGGCATATTTAATGCAAGTGTCAGCGGCTGCTCAGTTTATTTTGTGCGCTATGATACAGTTAAGGGTTTTCCACGGGTTTGTTGCATGCCAGTTGGATTGCTGAGCTATTGGGTTGTGTAAGGTCACAAAACTCGGCAACATGTACTGTGACAAAGAGATTTAACAAGGATTATGTGACCCGAAGACTGTAATTTCAAACAGTCACATTCTCTACTTCAGTGGCAAATACTGCAGCAGTGGGGAGGGGGTGGCAGAATGTTCACTTATGCTGATTATAGGTCACATGTTTCATCATTTCTAAGTGCTTTATAGATTCTGGGTCCAAAGCTCTGACCTTTTTGTTTTGTTTTATTTTGGGGTTCTCACAGTTTCGGCAAATAGTGAGTATGTCTTCTTATCCAAATAGGAGATGTCACCCCTTATATTTGGCTCTTCAGATATGGAACTAAATCCCAGCATGCCCTGTTTGTCGAGTAGGGTTCGCTGGTACTTGTAGTTCCACAACAAAATGAGAGCTACAGATTGTCTACCTGTGGTCTTTATGAATAGAGTTGAATTTAACCTTTTTACTGCCTAGACTTATTTTTGCAATTTAATCTGTAAATTTATAGGAAAAAATGCAAAATTAGAACAGAGCATGTGTACTGTTAATAATAGTAATAATAATAAATTATTATTATTATTATTATTATTATTATTATTATTATTATTATTATTATTATTATTATTTAAAAACTTGTCTTTTTTTTATGAACTTTTTTTCTTGAAAAATATCATACTGCTTGTTTATTTTCTACATACCTTCCCATTACATAAATCTTTTAATTATCTTCTATTTTAGTATACAACTATAAAGCAATATCATTAATATGCATCAAGTGAAATTTGCTCAGTATGCCTTTAGGTCTTACATATCTGATCATTTTAAATGAATATCATTCCCCATTTCCCATGGCAAAAGGCATGCAAAAAATAAATAAAAAATAAACAAACAAACAGGATAACAAGGTGATCTAAAACGAGTAACCTGTATATAGGGAATATACATCTGTGTACTAAAATCAAATTATTGCTGTATATATTCATTGTTGATTGTGTAAACATATATTATGTGTGTTACCATGCTGCATTTTAAAGTAACCAAGTAATATAGACCAATAGTTCCAAATGAAAAAGCCTATAAAGCCATAGGAGTAATTTCTACCATGTTATGTCTGTTAAGCATATGTATATAATACCAAAACTACATCATTGTGTTTATGTTGGAGTCCATTGGCACAATGCACCTTTGAGTGTCTCATTTTTTCAGCTTGAATGTTTTTCATCTCACCACCCACTGTGCAATTACATCGTCCATTTGTTTACATGGTTCTATGCGTCCATTGCTCCTTTTGCACTACTATAACATTCGTATAAGTGCAGCAAAGATGAACAATCATACCCACCATTCCGATCCCTCCGACATTATATTTCAGTTTTCCTGTTTTCTTCCAATGAACTGACCCTCATAAATATATTGCATTACTCAGCAAAGGGACAATGGAGTTATCTTTATTTCAAATCTAATATTTGTGGAGTTTACTTTGTATTTATGGCTCCAACCGTGCACCCATTAAAAGTAGTTATTAATGACATCTCCAAACAGACATTTAAACCACAATGCAAATATGGATTCCTTGTAGCCTCTTGTAATTCATTTAAATATCTCACATATACAAAGAAAAGGTTGGTTTTGTACTGACACTTACATGACTGATACACAATTAAATAATTATGCTTACAGGATGCCTTGAAGCAAAATTTTGCCCCTTCACTAAAGAGGCCATTTGGCAGCACCAATTTACACAATGGCATGCACCAAGCTCCCTTCCTTAATACTTCCCTCTTGTTCTCTCTCTCTCTCTCTCTCTCTCTCTCCTCTCTCTCTCTCCTCGCTTTTCTCTATCTCTCTCCCTTTCTCCCCTCTCTCTAACTCTCTGTCTCTCTCTCTGTTTCGCACACTCTTACATTTTCACCCTTTCGTCATCTCTCAATTCCTTTTTCTCTTATTCTCTGTCACTTCCTTTCTTTCTTAACTTCCTCTCATCATTCTTTCCTCTGCTCTACCTCTACCTTCCTCAGACTTCTTCTCTTAATTTGTTCTTCTCCCTCTTCCTCTCTCCCCTCTCTCTCTCTCTCTCTCTTTCTCTTTCTATCTCATTCTCTCTCTCTCCCTCTCCTCCTTCCTCCATTTCCCTTCTTTCCTCTCCATCTCTCCTCCTTCTTAGTTTTTCCCATTCACTCTTCCTATCTGTCTCTTCCTAAGTTCCTACCTCTGTTTCCTCTCTCGATCTTCCATGCTATTCCTATCTCTCTTCCTCTATATCCCATTCCCTTCCACTTCTTCTCTCTTTTCATTCTTCTCCCTTTTTTTTCCTTTCACTCACCCTCTCTCCATCTTTCTTTCTTTTCCTTTCTACTCTCTCTTTATCTTCCTTCATCTTCATCCTTCTCTATCTCACTTCCTTCCTCTTCCTCTCACTTCCTTCTTATCTCTATCTTTTCTTCTCTCTCTCTTTCTTTCTCACCCTTCTCTATTTCTTGGTTTTCCTCCTTCTCTATTTTTCACTCTCTCTCCTATTCCATGTTAAAAATTAAATGACACTCCAATTTTTTTTATACCCAGCTAATAATTTGCTAGTACAATATTTTGTAATGCAGTGCTACAATAGTTAGACAATTGCAAAGTAAAAACACAAAAGCAATGTATTAAGTAAAGCATTAATTTATGCAATAATAATTTGTTCCATACATACAATCTGTTATGTCAGTGTTACTATGAGCCACATTTGCTTTAATAATGATTGATGTTGGTTAAATCTCTATGTAATTAAATAAGTAATACTACACTTATAGGGACTGAGTCATTAAGGAAAGTAAAGCATTAAAAAGCTGCATCTTTGCACCTGGGTAAAACCATGTTGCATTGGAGGGGGAGGTAAATTTAAAATGTGGGGAAAGATTTATAGTCTAGGTAGGGCATGTCCTAGAATAACTTTAATTTTCAGTGTAAAAATAAAACTATCATGCTCTTGTGTTTGACATGAAAAAACAGCTAATATTAAACTTATGTACAAAATAATAAACTAATTTGCACCCCTTGCATTGTAACATGGTTTGTCCCAGAGAACATTTACTCCTTTTTTTCCTTACTTTCCTTAATTACTCAGGCTCATAGTCTCTGACATATATATTAAAATAGAGGGTTCAACTTGTTCACCTTGCGGAATGGCCTGAGATGGTAAGCCACCCTGAAGCAGGGTTCACATAAACACTAATTTATTGCTCATTGGTTTATGTTTGTGTAAACCCCTGCTACACATACATGCAACTCTATGTCATTATGTCCTACTTTCCACATTTTAAACTAGGTTATCTGATTGAAAAACTGATCAAAATGGCCCTAAAATCTGTGCAGTGCTGGGTTAATGCAGAAATGTACAGTGCTGGGTTAATGCAGAAATGTACAGTGCTGGGTTAATGCAGAGAATCATTATCGGATGCTTGTATGCATGAGCCCTTAGGTAACTGGTATATGGAACAGGATGATATAGGTATACTCATTGTACAGGCGCTGAGCTCCTGGAAATGACTGACACAGGATCAGGACACAGTGAATGGCCTGAAGGAATCAGCATAAATCACAGAGCCATTATCTCACGCAAAGGAACTGCCCCATCCCTAAGTCTTATATTACCTCTGTGGCTTTATGGGACTGTGATGTAATACAGAAACAATCTCTCCAAATAAAACTAAAGTTTCAAAAGAAATGTCATTTTGAATTAAATGTAAAAAAAAAAAATAATTCTGTCCCTTAACATACAGCTCATGTATATTTAATTGAATGCAGATAAATCTACCTTAAGCAGCACAAAGCAGTGGATTCAATCTGTTCGGTGTGCAGGAGGTGACTGTTGTTGTGTAGGATTTAATTAATAATTTAATTTGTAAATAAATTAGTGCCTGACCTTATACGCTAAGGGTTTGTTACAGAACAAGCAGCACATATTTTATTTTATGATGTCACCTGGCTACATTTGTGCAATTGCACCTGGTTTGCAATGGCCAATAGAAGAATTTGGGTGGATTGGGGGCATTCCATGGTTTTGCAGGACAAGAGATTTTAAATGAGATAAAAATGAGGATAGGGCACATTTTTTTATCGGCGTTCCCTGCTTTTTTCTCTCTGAACAAAAAAAAAATGAATTTTCCACATCTGATTGGCCCTAGTTCCTAAACTTTTGACACAAATGATGAACTATCTGGGGCGCTTCTGTGAGAAAACACATTGGTAGGCACACTTCAACCAATGTAATAAAAGATAAACACACAAAAGTAACATGTAATACAGACAGTCCTGTTGTCTACTTAGGCTGGGTTACACTATACAAAATTTCTCTCGATGCGACATCCTTAACGATTTTACCAACGAATAAAAAAAAAAGTCCCGATTAGCAGCCGATTCATGTGTACACACTATACACGTTTTACACGATTTACCTTCAAATCTCTGCTCTTCATCTGTCATAACCATCAGCTAAAAAGATGGTGACTCTGCACATTCCGTAGAGATCTATGGACACTGCTGGTCCTGAGTGCATACACACTGCAGAATTGGAACAACATCGTTCCATCATTGAACGAGATTTTTAGTCTAGTTTAAAAAGAAAATGAAACGATACGCTGTGCTTTGGAATGATAATTGTTCATCGCTACAGCACACACACTGATATCAGGCTGAATGGTTGCTTATCGTTTCATTGCCTGATAATCGGCTGAAAACACTGTAGCGCGTACCCAGCTGTGCTGTTATCATTCATTTAAGACATGCATGAGGATAAACTGAGCAGTACTTTAAAAACATAAATTGCTAAGCACTATAGATTTTTATATAAATAAATGTTGACGATGATAATAAGAGTTGAAATTAATGAAGGGGTCGGTCCTAAAGTGGATTCAAATTGGACTTTGATGCAATGATTTCATAGTTTTTAACCTGCACTTTTTTCCAGAGCATCCACAAAACTGCAAATATAGACATAGACTGATCTTCCCAGTGCAGTTCCAAGGACCCTGAAATGGGCTTGCACCTTGAAACGCGCTGGGTGAATAAGCAAATTGTTGAAGTCGTATAATTGGATGAACGAAAGTATATTGGTTTAATATTGGTTTGCCGTGCGTATTGCGAAGCGTACGCCACGTGTTACGTGACGTGGTGCGTTCGCACGGTAAAATACGCACGCACACACTCGCATTACAACAGTTAGTTATTTATATAATTTCATATTGGTTCTGTTACACCGTAATTCAGGAGCAGATAGTATTCAGTTTATTATTAGTCTATATATATATACATATATATAGATATATGTTGATTATATGTACATTGTAGTGTTATTAAAGGTTTAGGTAATAGGAAAGGTGTCATGCCTGATATCATATTGAAGCCCTAATCATCAGCAGCTGTCCGGTGCAGTCGGCGAAGAGATCGCACATTGCATACTTTAGTTATTGATATTAGAGAGTAAAACCTTTGTATGATACTGGCTATGAAAAGGAGCAGACCCCCTGGAGAGAAGACCCCCACCTTTGGATTCCTTAGATTGAATCAACCTATTACCTGTCTGGCCTGGACCCACCCAACGTCTGGACCTATAGAAACAATCTACGTCATCTCTATTGTTCACAATGAAACACTGACTGTATATATATTAGCTGCATCTCACTGGGGCCTCAGTCAACTCTGACACAATATTCTATACAGAATATTGTCCATCGGGTCCGGTGATTGCGCAGCGTGCGCAAGCGATTGCATTTGGTATGTACTTATCTTTTGGTATTGGCTGTGCTGTACTGTACTTTATCATGATATAATAATGTATTGAATTGTTGACTATTTACATCTGTTAAAAATAAATCACTTTGTGCTTTGGACACACATTCAATTGATTGGGCAATGCTTATTTTAAAACGATAGAATTACTTTAATAATTTGGGGGCTCGTGAGCTTTGGAGGTTTCGTTGCCGATGATACGCAAGACCAACGGATTTCGGTTCCTCAACAAAGGGTGGAGACGCGTCATAAACGGGTAAGAACGCATTGTGTTCAAAACCTGAATTTTACTCTGTGTTGTGAAACCGAATGTCCGTATTGCATTATCTAGGGCACGCTAACTAGAACCTAGGGACAAAAGAGAAAACTGTTTCTTTTTTCTGTCATTGTGCGTTTTAACTGTATTGCATTGCTTAGCGTATGTGTATTTCCTGCTGTGCGTACGCGAACTTCCGGTAGACTTGCCACGTGGTTAAACAATCGTTTTGATAGTTATTATACGTGTATAGTATAATTACTTGTGAAAGCCTCTGAGGTATTATTACTGTTGTTGGGAACTTTTGATTTTCTGCGCAGAAAAGGTGTATAGTGTGTGATGTTGTAACGTAGATACACTGTTTTGTTGTGGATTGTGCTCAGTTGCTGTCTGACGAGGCAGATTGCCCAACTGAAGGACGGTATACAGGGCAGGTATACCGAATGCGAAAACAGGGTTTTCGCAAAGCGCTACCAATAGATCGCAAGGTTTGCTAATAATTAGTATTGGTAGGCAGTGCGATCCGATCGCACCGTTAGTGCGAATTGGTGAAGCAGCTAGGAGGAATTATACTGGAAAGGCAGGTTGATTGTATTAACTTGCGCTCCCAGCGATAATAAACTCAGCAGATTTTTGTGGTTGAGCCAGGGTATCGAGGAGCTGATAGCCCTTGGGGCCCACAGTGATATTTCTGTATTAGGGATCCTCGCCAGGGGCGAGAAAAGCGAGTGAACGCGGCTAAAGGAAATACGTTCACCGAGCATTATAGATCTCTAGCGGTGAGTATAGCAACAGAGTTGAAATTATTTAGTGGAAAGAACAGAGCATTGCGGTGTGTCTGTGTTTCACATTTGGCCGGAAGGAACAGAGCATTGCGGTGTGTCTGTGTTCCGGGTAGAAAGTATATTGTGCAACATGGGTGCTAGGCATACGCTAGAGATTACCAATTTACTGCCTAAGGAAGGTCTTATTGAGTCAGCAAGATTTCTCATGTGTGCAAAATATGGTGCATACGCAACTGTGTATTGTGACACGTGGGTCGAAATGACCAAAGATTGTGATAGGCCTTTCCCAACAACAGGGAGTTTTAATGCAGAGGTGCTAAATACCGTAAAAGATAAAGTACGGTTGATTAAGTCAACGAAAGTGAGAAATGCACACAATCATTGTTTAAAATCGTGGCAAATGGAAGGTAACACGTGGCAGAGCAGCGAACGCACAACGGAAGTGAGTGTAAGGAAAAACACGTGTTCAGCGGAAGTAAGCGTACCGGAAACAAGCATTCCGGAAGTGTGCGTTGCAAAGCGTGGCGAACTGAGCGCAAACACGCCCCCGATAAATTCGGTCGGGGCGGGCAGTACAGCCAATACCAAAAATGTAAAAACTGTAACTAGTAACTTGTATGTTGTTTTAAGTAACGTTAAAAGTAATGTTTCAGGACAAAGAAGAGGAACGGTCCCACCAGCAGGGGCAGCTGCTGAAAGTGGTGAGAGTAATGAAAAGGTTAACACAGGGGGAGACATCCATTTTACTGCAGCAGCAATTTCAGCAACTAGTTTCAGTGATTTGGTAGACTTACATCCTGTCTGCACAGCAGAAGTTCCCAATGGGAAAGCAGACAGGAATAGTGATGTTCCCTTAAAACATGTAGCAAAGCATGATCCATGCACTAGGTCTGAAACATTTTCAATTTTGTCTGATTTCCCTGATCCTAGGAAAGATTTGACCAAATGTCAGCAGTTTATTAGAT